>NC_138344.1:11214138-11234138 GCF_046562875.1 Panthera onca | reverse complement strand
TTAATATGTGGTTCAGTTGGGTTGGCTAATATTAAAATTTTTTGCCATCTATATTCATCAGGGATATTGGTCTATAGTTTTCATGTGGTATCCTTACCTGGTTTTGGTATTGAAATAATGATGGAATGTTCTGTGTAGGTCTGTTAAGTTCATTTGCTGTGCATGTGATTCAATTCCATTGTTTCCATATTTTCTGTTTGGATGATCTATCCATTGTTGACAATGGGGTTTTGAAATCTCCCATAATTGTATTGTTGTCCATTTCTTCCTTAAGGTGTGTTAATAATTGGTTAATATGTGTTGGTATTTGGGTTTTGGGAGCATATATATTTTACAACATTTTTTTTCTTTTTAAAGGAATGATCTTCTATTGAAGTATAATCAACATACAATGTTTCAGGTGTACAACAATTGGACAATTCTCGGCATAATAACACGATAAGTGTAGTTACCCTCTGTAGCCATACAATGTTATTACAATATTATTGACTGTATTCCCTAGAAATGTACTTTTTACCTCCATGACTTATTTTATGACTGGAAGTTTGTAGCTGTCAATCCCCTTCACCAATTTTGCCCATCACCATCCCCCCGCCCCTCTGACAACCACCAGCTTGTCTCTGTATATAAGACTGTTTTGTTTTTAGAAGTCCACATATAAGTAAAATCCTATGGTATTTCTTTTTCTATAGGAGTTAGTTCACTTAGCATAATATCCTCTGGGTCCATCCGTGTTTTTGCAAATGGCAAGATCTCATTAATGGACTAAGTAACATTTCATTATATTGTATATATGATCCGTCTATATTTCTATATTTCACCTTTATTCATCTATTGATGGGCACATGAGTGGCTTCCACATCTTGGCTATGGTAGATAATGCTGCAATAAATATGAGTAAATATGTCCTTTCAAATTAGTGTTGTTGTTTTTTTTAATTGGGAGATTCAATTTTAAGGACACTCCAGGGGAAACATTAATAGGCATACACACATTATAATCATTAGCTCACAGTATTTTACAACTACAATTTTAACATAAATATTATAAAGAATAGCAGTATTACTTAAATTCTATGATTCTACTCCTCCCCTCCCAACCCGTTTTTCAATGTTTAGGTTGTCATAGAATGGGAATTAGGCACTTTAAGAGTTGATGTAGAACTATGTTATCACTTTTTTTTTGCAGTTACAAGTGTTTATTTCTATCATGCATTATTTAAAATTTTTAATTCCAGTGTAATTAACATACAAGGTTATATTAGTTTCAGGTGTACAACATAGTGATTGAACAATTTCATACATCACCTGGTGCACATCATGACAAATTAATCCCCATTACCCTCCTTAATCCTGATCACCTATTTGACTCATTTCCCCCCACACCTGCTCTGGTAATCATCAGTTTGTTCTCTACAGTCAAGAGTCTATAATGGGGCGCCTGGGTGGCTCAGGCGGTTGGGCGGCAGACTTCGGCTCAGGTCATGATCCCCCAGTCCGTGAGTTCGAGCCCCGTGTCGAGCTCTGTGCTGACAGCTCAGAGCCTGGAGCCTGTTTCGGATTCTGTGTCTCCCTCCCTCGTTCATGCTCTGTTTCTCTGTCTCAAAAAAATAAATAAAGGGGCGCCTGGGTGGCTCAGTCAGTTAAGCAGCCGACTTCGGCTCAGGTCATGATCTCCCGGTCCTTGAGTTCCAGCCCCGCGTGGGGCTCTGTGCTGACAGCTCAGAGCCTGGAGCCTGTTTCAGATTCTGTGTCTCCCTCTCTCTGACCCTCCCCTGTTCATGCTCTGTCTCTCCCTGTCTCAAAAATAAATAAACATGAAAAAAATTTTAAAAATAAATGTTAAAAAAATTTAAAAAAAAGTCTATTTCTTGGTTTGTCTCTCACTCCTCTGCCTTTGCTCATTTTTAAAAAACGTTTACTTTAGAGTGATCATGAGCAGGGAGGGACAGAGAGAGAGAGAGAGGGAGACACAGAATATGAAGCAGGTTCCAGGCTCTGAGCTTGTCAGCTCAGAGCCTGACATGGGCTCAAACTCAAGAGCCATGAGATCATGACCTGAGTTAAAGTTGGATGCATAACTGAATGAGCCACCCAGGTGCCCCACATCTGTTTCTTACATTTCACGGATAAGTGGCATCATATGGTATTTGTCTTTCTCTGACTCATTTTGCTTAGCATTATACTAACTCCATCCATATTGTTGCAAATGGCCAGATTTCATGTTTTATAGCTGAATAATCTATTATGTGTGTGTATGTATATATATATACACATATATATATATATACATACACACATGTGTATATATATGTATATATGTGTGTGTGTGTAGATATATACACACTACATCTTTATCCATTCATCTATTTGGATATTTGAGCTGCTTCCATAATTTGGCTATTGTAAATAAAGCTGTTATAAACATAGACGTGCACATATCCCTTATGAGTGTTTTTGTATTTTGGGGGTAAGTACCCAGTACTGTAATTAGTGGATCATAGGGTAGATTTATTTTTAACCTTTTAAGGAAACTCCAAACTGTTTTCTGCAGCGGCTGCACCAGTTTGCATTCCCACCAACAGCTCAAGAGGATTTCTTTTTCTCTGCATCATCACCAACACTTGTTTCTTGTGTTTTTGACTTTGACCATTCTGACAGTTGTGAGGTGATATCTTATAGTTTTGATTTGTATTTCCCTAATGAGTGATGTACATCTCTGTTGTCTATATGGATGTCTTCTTTGGGTAAATTTCATATAATTTCATTTTTTAAATTGGATTGTTTTTTGGGTGTTGAGTTGTTGTGTAAGTTGTCTATATATTTTGAATACTAACCCTTTATTGGAAAAGTCATTCAGGGGGCGCCTGGGTGGCTCAGTCGGTTGAGCGGCCGACTTCGGCTCAGGTCACGATCTCGCGGTCTGTGGGTTCGAGCCCCGCGTCAGGCTCTGTGCTGACAGCTTGGAGCCTGGAGCCTGTTTCCGATTCTGTGTCTCCCTCTCTCTCTGACCCTCCCCCGTTCATGCTCTGTCTCTCTCTGTCTCAAAAATAAATAAACGTTAAAAAAAAAAAAAAAAAAAAAAAAGAAAAGTCATTCAGAAATATCAATTCAGTAGGTTGCCTTTTAGTTTTATTGTTTCCTTTTGCTGTGCAGAAGCTTTTCATTTTGATGTAGCCCCAAGGGTTTATTTTTGCTCTTATTTCCTTGCCTCAGGAGGCCTATAGAAAATTGTTCCTGTGGATGATGTCAGAGACATTACTGCCTGTGTTCCTTTCCAAGGCTTTTATGTTTTCAGGTCTCACATGGAGGTCTTTAATCCATTTTGAGTTTATTTTTGCGTATGGTTTAAGAAAGTAGTCCAGTTTCATTATTTTCATGTGGGTGTCCAGTTTTCCTAACATTTGTTGAAGAGACCGCCTTTTTACTATTACATGTTTTTGCCTCCTTTGTCGATGATTGGCCATATAATTGTGGGTTTATTTCTGGGATCTTGACTATGTTCTATTGATCTATGTCTGTTTTTGTGCCAGTGCCATATGGTTTTGATTAAATGTTTTTACATTTGTGTCCTCTTTAGTTTCTTTCATTGAGGTTTTCTAGTTTTCAGACAACAGGTCTTTCACCTCCTTGGTAAGCTTATTCCTGGGTATTATTTTTGGTGCAAGTATAAATGGAATTGTTAATTTCTTTTTATGCTACTTTATTAGTGTATAGAAATACAACAGATTTCTTTGTACTAATTTTGTTTTAATATCCTGTGACCTCCCTGAACTCATTTATCAGTTCTAATAGTGTTTGGTTGTTGTTGTTTTTAATTAGTCTTTAGGGTTTTCTATGTATAGTATCAAGTCATTGGCAAATAGTGGAAGTTTTACTTTATCAATTTGGTTGCCTCTTATTTCTTGTCAGCTTGCTATAGCTAGGACTTTCAGTACTATGTTGAATAAAAGTGTCAGGAGTGTGGACATCCTTGTCTTTTACCTGACTTTAGGGGGAAAGCTCTCAATTTTTCACCTTTTAGCATGATGTCCATTGTGGGTTTTTTCATATATGGCCTTTAGTATGTTGAGGTATGTTCGCTCTAACCCTACTTTGTTGAAGGTTTTTAATCATGAATGGATGTTGTACTTTGGTAAATGCTTTTTCTGCATCTATTGAAGTGATCATATGGTTTTTATCCTTTATCTTGATATGGTGTATCATGTTGATTTGTGAATATTGAACCACCCTTGCATCCTGAAAATAAATTGCATTTAATTGTGGTGTAGGATTTTTTTAAAAACGAGTTGTTGTATTTGGTTTGCTAGTATTTTTTTTTTTTCAGGATTTTTGCTTCTATGTTCATCAGAAATACTATCCTGCAGTTCTATTTTTCTTTCTTTCTTTCTTTCTTTCTTTTTTTTTTTTTTTGATGGTGTCTTTATCTGGTTTTGGTGTCAGGGTGATAATGGCCTTATACGATGAATTTGGAATTTTTCCTTCATCTTCTAGGTTGGGGAATATTTTAATAACAGATATTTAATATTTACTTCTCTCCAAATGTTTGGTAGAACTTACCTGTGAAGACTTCTGGTCCTGGACTTTGGTTTGCTCAAGTTTTTGATTATTGATTCAATTTCATTGCTGGTAATTGGTCTGTTCAAATTTTCTATTTCTTGCTGTTCTGTTTTGGGAAGTTAGGTTTCTAAGAATGTATCCATTTCTTCTAGGTGGGTTCAATTTGTTGGAATATAATCTCTAACATTACAGTCTTTTGTATTTACATAATATCAGTGTTTCTCCTCTTTCACTTCTGATTTTGAGTTCTCTCCCTCCCTTTAGGATGTAGATAAAAGTTTAGCAATTTTGTTGATCTTCTCTAAGAACCAGCTCTTTGTTTCGTTGTTCTATTTTTTAGTTTCTATTTCACTTTTGCTTTAATCTTCATCATTTCTTTCTTTCTTTTTTCTTTTTTACTCGTTTTTGGGGTTTATTTTGTTCCTTTTTGTAGATCCTTTAGGTTTAAGGTTAGATTATTTGGGATTTTTCCACTGAGGTAGGCCTGTATCACTTTAAACTTCCCTCTTAGAACAGCTTTTGCTGACTCCCAAGTTTTTTGGACTGTTGTATTTTCATTTTCACTTAATCTATTTTTTTTTTATTTCCTCTGATTTCTTGGTTGATTCATTCACTGTTTAGCAGCATGTTTAACTTTCATGTGTTTTGGTTCTTTCCTGATTTTTTTTTTTTTCTTGTGGCTGATTGCTAGTTTCATAGTGTTGTAGTGAGAAAAGATGCATAGTATGACTTAAGTTGAATTTGTTGAGACTTATTTTGTGGCCTAACATGTGACCTATTCTGGAGAATGTTCCATGTGCTCTTGAAATTGTGTATTCTGCTGCTTTAGGATAGAAAGTTATGAATGTATCTGCTAGATCCATTTGGTCCAATGCGTTATTCAAAGCCACTGTTTTCTTGTTGATTTTCTGTTAAGATGATCTATATATTAGTGTACTGTGGGTGTTAAAGACCCTTACTATTATTGCATTACTATTGATTATTTCATTTATGTTTATTAGTGGATTTATATATTTTAGTGCATGATGCATAAATGTTTACAATTATTATATATTGGATTTTTCCCTTTATGATCATACAAGTGTCCTTCTTTGTCTCTTATTAGTCTTTGTTTTAAAGTCTATTTTGTTGGATACAAGTATTGCTACACTGGCTTCCTGTTGGCTTTTAATTGCATGATAGATACATTCAGATTGAAAATGAAGGGATGGAAGAATATCTTTTGGTCTGAAATGTGTCTTATAGGCAGTAATAGATGGGTCTTGGTTTTTTGTTTTTGTTTTTTTCCATTCTGTCACCCTATATCTTTTGATGGGAGCATCTAGTCCATTTAAATTCAAAGTGATTATTGACAAGTTTTTTTTTTGCCATTTTTGTACTTACTTTAGGGTTGTTTTGGTAGTTCTTTGGTCCTTCTTTTTCTCATGGTTTGGTGGCTTTCTTTAGTGAGGTACTTGGATTATTTTCTCTCTATTTTTGCATATCTATTACTGGGTCTTGATGTATGTTTGCCATTAGGTTTGTAGATCACATTTCCTGCATCTAGCAGTCTATATTAAACTGATGTTTGCTCATTTCAGCCCATTCTTTTACTCCTTTTCCCCCACATTTTAGGTATATGGTATCATACTTTACATCTTTTTATCTTGTGAGTCCATTGACTGAATTTTATAGATATACTTTAATACTTTTGTGCTTCTTACTTTATTCCTTTCCATTAAAATTGTCTCCTTTAACATTTCTTGTGGGGGCTTGTTTAGTGGTCATGAGTTCCTTTAAATTGGGGAAACTCTTTTTTTAACTTTTAAAAATTTATCTATTGTGAGATAGAGAACACAAGTGGGGGAGGGGCAGACAGAGGGAAGAGAAATACCAATCAGGTTTGACACTGTCAGCACAGAGTCTGATGTGGGCCTTGAGCTGCCAAACCATGAGATCATGACCTGAGCTGAAATTGAGTCGGATTGTTAACTGACTGAGCCATTCAAGTGACCACTCTCTTCTTTTCTGAGCTATAGGCTTGGTGAATAGAATATTCTTGGCTGCGGTTTTGTTTTTTGTTTTTTCCCCTTTCAGCACTTTATATATATCCTGCCCCTCCCTTCTGGTCTCCAAAGTTTCTGCTGAAAAATCTGCTGAAAGCTTCATGTGTTTCCCCTGTATGTAACTATTTCCTTTTCTCCTGCTGCTTTTAAAATTCTCTTTATCACTACTTTCGCCACTTTAATTATTTGTCTTGGTGTGGACCTCCTTGGGTTGATTTTTTTTTTTTCCCCCCCCTTGGGGGGTGGGGGATGGTTCTCAGTGTCTCCTAGATCTGGATTTCTGTTTCCTTCCCCAGATTTAGAAACTTTTCACCTATTTTTTTAAAATAAATGTTTTGCCCCTGTTTTCTCCTCTGGGATCCCTATACTATGAATGTTATTCTCAATGATGTTACTGACTTCCTTTAACATATTCTCATTTTTTAAAATTGCAGCCCAGCTTGGTTACTTTCTATTACTGACTTCCAGCTCATTGATCCGTTCTACTTCCTCTATAGTCTACTGTTGATTCTCTCTAGTGTACTTTTAATTTCAGCTATTGAGTTCTTAATCTGATTGGTTCTTTTTATATATTTTTCATCTCTTTGTTGATGGTCTCATGGAGATTTTCTCTTTTCTCAAGCCCAATAAGTACATTTTAAACTATTCCTTTGAATTCTGTATCAGGCATATTGTTAATCTGTTTTATTTGGCTCTCTTGTTATGCTTCTGGCCTGTTATCTGGGACATAATCCTCTGTCTCTGGATTTTTATCTAAGTCTCTGTTTCTATGTATCAGGAAAGTCAGATAGTCTCCCATGTGTGTTGTGTGGATGAGTCTTGTGGATGAGTAACTTTTTGCCTTCAGTCTAGTCATCTGCAATGGTTCTCTTTGTCTTTTGTGGTTCTGGTTTGATCCCTGTGTTAGTGGGCCAGTCTAGGGCCACCTTGGGCTTGAGTCAGGCCAGGTGTTTTCCAGAGACATGATAGCAGTAAATTATAGGGATCTTTCCTTGTATTATCTCCTAAGAATCTTTCATTGGTGGGTAGGGCCTGCTCCCAACCTACTGCTGTGGCCGAAGTCTGCCTGCTGTATGTGGTTATCCTCCCTTCTCCCTTGGGGAGGAGTCACTTTGGAGTGGTGCTGAATTTGGTCAGGGCTGCTTGCACACTTCCAGGCTTGTGGCACTTCTTTGGATGAGATCTGTCCAACGGTGTATTGAAGGGAGCAGATCCACTGGAAAAAGTGTAGGTGGGGTGCATGATGCCAGCAAAGTCCATACTGGCTGACTGTAGGAGGGGACCTTCAGGTGCCTGAGGAAAACTCCTGAGGTGGGGAGGATCTGCAGAAGTGGGTGGAGATGAGGTGCACTGCTAGAAGTCTTAGTGGAATGTGTTGGCAGTGTGCTGGTTCCTGCAGGTGTCTGTGTGTCTAGGCTGTGGGCAGTGGAGGAAATGGCACCTGCCAACTCTTTAGTTCTTGGAGAAGTCTCTTAATGTTCCCTGCCCTTCTAACATTTGCTTTGTGGTTAGTAGACATACCTCCCTCCCATATACTCCACATGTTTTTAAAACTATTGCTTCTCTGCTGTATGTTGGTGGGACTCTTTGTGTGTGTGTGTGTGTGTGTGTGTGTGTGTGTGTGTGTGTGTGTGTGCGCTGTCTCTTTAAGGGTGGGGATTCAGTTTCCTATTGCCTCCTGGCTCACCCAGAGCTGTATCTGCTCATTTTTAGAGTTCCAGATGTTAAGCCTCACTGACTAGAAGAACTCCTGAAATTTGGTCCCTCTGATTTTCAAAGCCAACTGTTAGGGGGATTTGTCTTCCCTATGTGGGCTCCCTATGTCTTGGGGTGTTTGTTGTAAAGGTCTGTTTTTTTCTCTCTTCTCCATGCCAGCTGCTTACTTCCCTCCTTCTCGACAGTCTTACAAGTCCATTTAGCTCCTGACTGCATCTCTGTCCTTGCTAGATGTAGCCTCTTCTATACGTTTAGCTGCAGAGAGTCTGCTCGGCCAGTTTTGGGGTCATTTTCTGGGTTATTTGCCCTGATATTGGTGTTATCTAGTTGTATCTATGGGGCGAGATGAGCTTAGGGTCCTTCTATTCCACCATCTTGGAAGTCTCCCTGGATCTTTTTTTTTTTTTTTTTTTTTTAAGCATTTATTCTATATCTTTTCACTGGAGCATCTAGTTGATTTACATTTAAAGTAATTAAGTGTGTTCTTATTTTATTCATTGTTTTCTGATTCTATAGTTCTTTGTTTCTCTCTTGCTGCCTTCCCTTGTGGCTAGGATTTCTTTAAAGCTATGCTTAGATTTCTTTTTATTTTTGGTGTATTTATTATAGGTTTTTGATTTGTGGTTAACATTGACTTCATATATAACTTGTAAAGTCTATATTAAGTTGATGGCACTTAAGTTAGAGCACCTTCTAAAAGCATTAAATTTTTACTCCCACCTTCACATTTTATGTATATGATGTCCTATTTTACATCTTATTTTTTGTGTCCTTGAACTAATTTTCATAGGTAAAATTGATCTTACTACCTTGTTTTGACTTCCATACTGGCTTTATTAAGTGACTAACCCACTAATTTTACTATATGTCTACTCTTTCATAATTTTCTTTTAGCTATGGCTTTTTCTTTCTACTTAAAGAATTCCTCTTAACACTTCTTGCAAGGCTGATTTAATGTTGATAAGCTCCTTCTAGCTTTTGGGGAAACTATTTCTCTTTCTATTCTGAATGATAACCTTTCTGGGTAGAGAGTACTCTAGTTTCTAAGTTTTTCAGCCCTTTGAATATATCATGCCATTCCCTTGTGGTCTGCAAAATTTCTGACAAATCAGCTGATAGCCTTAATGGGGTTTCCTTTGTATTTAACGGTCTTCTTTTGCTGCTCTTAACATTGTCTTTATCATTACTTTATTATGTATATTGGTGTAAACCTCCTTGGGTTCATCTTATTATCAGTTTGCTGTCCTTCCTGGACCTTAATATCTGTTTCCTTCCTCAAATTAGGGAAGTTTTCAGCTATTTCTTCAACTTTTCTGCTCACTATTCCTTCCTCCTTCTAGGATCCTTATAATGAAAATGTTACTATGTCATTGAGTTCTCTGAAACTATTCTTAAGTCTTTTATCTCTGCTATTCAACTTGGTTACTTTCCATACTCTGTATTCTAGATCACTGATCTGTTTTTCTGCATCCTCTAATCTGTTGATTCCCTCTACTGTATTTCAGTTATTGAATTCTTCAGCTCTAACAGATATTTTATATCTCTGTTGAAGGTATGAGTTCATCCATTCACTTTTCAAGTCCAGTGGGTATCTTTATGACTATTACTGAGTTCTTTCAGGCATATTACTTACCTGCTGTCCCTTTCGTTCTTTTGCTGTCCCTTTCGTTCTTTCATTTGGGACATATTCCTCTACCTCCTCATTTGTTTCTATGTGTTAAGGAGGCCAGCTATATCGCCTGATTTGAAAGTAGAGGCATTGTGTAGAAGAGGTCCTATGCTACCCTTTAGCACAATCCCTCCTGGCCACCAGAACCAGGCACTCCAGAGATGTCCCCTGGGCTGGCTTCATGCATCCCACTGTTGTGACTGAGCCACTTCTACCTCAACCCAGTTGGCTGCAGAGACCCACTTTGCCTGATGTGGGCACATTGCACAAGGCCTGGTCCCTATGTTGTTAAGAGGTTTGTCTGTGGTTGTTGTAGGCTTATTGTCAAGTGGGGTTGGCAGGCAGGCTAGCTGTCTACAGTTAGCTTCTCTGTCACAGTTATGAGCCTACCAAACAATAGGGCTTGTTCCTTGTGAAACCAGCTAAGAGTCTGGGCTGCTTGTACTGGGTCACTGGTATGTGGAGTTATCTCCCCCTCTCCTTAAGGCAGGAGGCACTTGGAGGGGTACTAGTCCTGGGTATGGTGGGGCAAGGCCACTTTGGAGGGGTGTCTGCTAAGGCAAGTTGGTCGGATAGGGCAGGTCTGCAGGGGAGCACTGGGCATGGCATGCAGTCCAAACAATGTAGATAGACAGGGCTAGCACTGGCTCCTACAAGCATCTGGCTATCTAGCTTGGGGAAGAGAAGAGAAATGGTGTTGGCTGACATTCTTGTTCCCAGAGAAATCTTTTGAAGATCCCGGTCTCTCTAGCATATGTTCTAAGATAAGTCAATATTTTTTTCACCTAAATCCCAGACACTTCTCACATTGCTTCTTCTGTGCAGTGTCTGGGGCCAAGTTACATTTTCTAGCTCTTTAAGGGCAGGGACTCCATTTCCTGTTGCCCTGACTTTCCCAGTGTTAGGCCCACTGATTTTCAAAGTACCAGAGTAAGCCTCTACTGATTTTCAAATCTCCCAAAGTTAAGCCTTACTGATTTTTTTTTTTAAAGACAGATATTCTAGGGGTTAATCTTCCCAGTGTGGGTCCTCAGTGCTAGGGGTGCCTGATGTACGGTGTGACCCTCTCACTTCTCTATGCTTGTGATGTCCTTCCCATTTATGCTTGGTCTCCCCAGGGGTTTGGTGTCTCTGCCCCTCCTACCCATTTGATGTGGCCTCTTGTCTACTATTAACTTTGAAAGGTCCATTCTGCCAGTCTTTGGGTCATTTTCAGAGTTATTTGGCTAGATGTATCAGTTAACTCAGTGTGTCT
This sequence comes from Panthera onca, assembly GCF_046562875.1. Lineage (NCBI taxonomy): Eukaryota > Metazoa > Chordata > Mammalia > Carnivora > Felidae > Panthera > Panthera onca. Next base: position 11,222,894 of record NC_138344.1, on the reverse strand, counting down.
GTGGGAAGGGGTGAGCCCAGGATCCTCCTGTGCCATCTTGAGGCTCCCTTTTATATCTTCTTGATGTATTGGCCCCTCTATCATTATATAATGACCTTTTTTGTCTTGTTATCCTTTTTGGCTTGGTCTGTTTTGTCTGACATAAGTATTGCTATATGTGTCTTCTTTTCATTTCCACTTACTTGGAATCTTTTTTTCATTCTGAGCCTATTTTATCTTTAGAGATAAAATGAATCTCTTGTAGGAGGTGTGTTGTTGGGTGTTGTTGTTGTTGTTGTTGTTGTTGTTGTTGTTCTTATTGTCTTTAATACATCCTGTTACTCTGTGCCATTTTCTAAATTATTTTGAGGGGGGGAAGGGTTGGAGAGACAATGAGCAGGAGAGGTACAGAGAATCTCAAGCAGGATCTGCACTGTCAGCACAGAGCCCCACATGGGATTGAACTCCCAAACCATGAGATCATGACCTGAGCCGAAATCCGGAGTTGGATGTTTAACCAACTGAGCCACCCGCCCAGGAGCCCCACCCTGTGCCTCTTGATTGGCGAGTTCATTCCATTTACATTTAGGGTGATTATTGATAAGTAAGGATTTGCTACTACCATGTCATGTCTGTTTCCTGGATATTTTTTCTCCATTTTTTTCTTGTCTACCTTTGTAAGTTAGTAGTTTTACATGGTGATTTGCTCACTCACCTTTTAAAATCTTTCAGGTCTCTGTTCTAAAAGAGTTTTGTGGTTACCATGAGATTTATGCAAAACATCTCCCAGATAAATTACTATAAGTAGAAAAACTATTTTATTTTGATTCGCATAAAGGTTCTATCCTTCTAATATTCCCCTTTCATATATTTGTCACAAATTTACATTGCAACATTATTACCAACTTGTAGTGGCTTTGGTTATTTTCAATAATCTCTTGATCATTGTATTAAAGAGTTTAATATGCTATTTAAAAATATTACAGTATTAGATACATTATTTTTTTAACATTTTTTTAATGTTTATTTATTTTTGAGACAGAGAGAGAGCATGAACGGGGGAGGGTCAGAGAGAGAGGGAGACACAGAATCTGAAACAGGCTCCAGGCTCTGAGCTGTCAGCACAGAGCCTGACGCGGGGCTCGAACTCACGGACTGTGAGATCATGACCAGAGCCGAAGTCGAACGCTCAATCGACTGAGCCACTCAGGCGCCCCTAGATACATTATTTTTTAAGTGCAGATGGAAAATTTTCCAGGGAAGATTACATGTTAGGCCATGAAAACAGCTTCAATGAGTTTAAGACTGAAATAATGTTAACCACAATAATGTTTTTTATGATTACAATAGTATGAACCTAGAAATCAGTTAAAGGGAAAAGATCTGGAAAAAAAAAAAAAACCAAACACATGGAGACTAAATAATTTAGCAAACAGTCCAGGGAGTCAATGAAGAAATAAAAGAGGACATCAAAAATACCTAGAGAGAAATGAAAACGGAAACGCAGTGGTTCAAATATCTATGGGACATAGCAAAAAGCAGTTCTAAGAGAAGTTTATAACAATACAGGTCTACCTCAAGAAACCAGAAAAATCTCAAATAACCTTCTACATGAAAAACAGAAAAAGAGCCCAAAAATCCCAAAGGTAGAAGAAAGAAAATAGTAAATACCAGAGTGGAAACAAATGAAATGGACTTAAGCAGTAGAAAAGATCAGTGGAAGCAGGAGCTAGTTCCTTGAAAAGATAAATTGATAAGCCTCTACTTAGGTTCATTAAGAGAAAAAGAAGACTCAAAAAATCAGAAATGAAAGACAATAAGTTACAGCCAACACCTACGAAACACAAAGGATAAGTGTTTACTATGAACAACTATACATCCACAAATTTTCCATACTACAATCTAGAAGAAATGGATAAATTCCTGGAAACATTATAATCTTCCAAGACTGAATCAGGAAGAAATGGAAAATCTAAACATATCAATTACTAGTAATGAAATTGAATCGGGGAAAAAGCAAAACAAGCCTCCCAAGTCCAAAACTAGATATATTCACAGGTGAAATTTAGCAAATATTTAAAGAAAAATTAGTACCTATTCCTCTCAAACTATTCTGGAACACAGAAGAGGAAGGAGTACTTCAAAATTCATTGCAGCATTGGCCTGATCCCAAAACCAGACAAAAACCTCATGAAAAAAGAAAATTAGCAATATGCCTGATGAACATAGATGCAAAACTTCTGAAAAAAATTAGCAAATCAAATTCAGCAATACACAAAGTACCATATACCACAATCAAGTGGAGTTTATTCCAGGGATCCAAGAATAGTTCAATACCCATAAACACAATATACCACGTTAACAAAATGAAGGATACAAATCCTGTCATTTCAATAGGTTTGGATAAAATCTCAAATTCAAATGCTTTATCGGAAATGGATTATGACAAAGTAGATATACAGGAACCTACTTCAACACCATAAAGGCCATATATGACAAACCCACAGATTCCCTCCAAATGGTAAAACGCTGAAAGCTTTTTCTCAAAGATCAGGAACAAGACAAAGATGCCCCCTCTTGCTACTTGTATTAAACATAGTATACTGCAAGTCTTAGCTGCAACAGATAAGGGGAAAAAAGGCATTTAAATCGGTAAGGAGGAAATAAATCTGTCACTATTTGAAGATGTGATACTATATATAGAAAACTCCAACTCCACCAAAAAACTTAGTACTGATAAATGAACTTAGCAAAGTTGTAGGATAAAAAATCAATATACTGAAATCTGTTGCATACACTAATAATGAAGTAGCAGAAAGAAAGAAAACCATCTCATTTACAATTGCACAAAAAAAGAATAAAATACCTAGAGATGAGTTTAAGGAGGTAAAACAAGTACTCCAAAAACAACAAGACATTGAGAGAAATTAAAGACTACATAAATGGAAAGATGTACCATGCTTGTGAATTGGAAAAATTAATATTTCAAAGTGTCCACACTACCTAAAGCAATCTACAGATTCAATGAGATCCATATCAACATATCAATATTCACAGAACTAGAACAAATAATCTTAATTTGTATAGAACCACAGAAGACCTGGAATAGCCAACCTTGAGAAAGAAAAAGAAAACTTGAGGTATCATACTTCCAGATTTTAAGATCTACAAAGCTGTAGTAATCAAAACAGTATGGTACTGGCACAAAAACGAATGCCTTCTATGGTTCAGAATAGAAAAAAATCATGGTCAATTGCCAATAAACAAGGCAAGAATATTAGTAGGGAGAAGACCATCTCCTCAATAAATGGTGTGAGGGAAAACTGGATGGCCATTTGCAGGAGAATGAAACTGGGCCTCTTTCTTACACTATGCTCAAAAATAAAGCAAAAATGGATTAAAGAACTAAATGTGAGACCTGAAACCATAAAACTAAAAGAAAACATAGGCTGTAATCTGCACATCACCCTTAGCAACATGTGTATGGATATGTCTTCTCAGGCAAGTGGAACAAAAGCAAAAAAAGAAACTACTGGGACTGTAGCAAAATAAAAAGCTTTTGCATTGCAAAGGAAACCACATAAACAAAAAGGCAATCCAATGTCTGGGAGAAGACACTTGATATATCCAATAAAGCGTTAATATCCAAATTACATAGAACTCCTTTAACTCAACACTGAAAAACTGAATAAAAATGGGCAATCTGAATAGACATTTTTTTTTCCAAAGAAGACTTACAAAAGCCCAACATACCTGTAAAAATATGCTCAATATCACTAATCATTGGGGAAGTGCAAATCAAAACCACAATGAGATATCGCCTCCTACCAGTCAGAATTGCTAGGATCAAAAAGGCAAGAAATAACAAGTGTTGCTGAGAATATAGAGAAAAACCCTCATGCACTGTTGGTGGGAATGTAAATTGGGACAGCCACTACAGAAAACTGTATGAAGGTGTCTCAAAAAAAATAAAAATAGGAATAACATATGACTCATAATTCCATTTCTGGGTATTTACCCAAAGAAAGGAAAGCCCCTAATTCTAAAAGATCTATGCCCTCCTATTTTTATTGCATAGTTTACAATTGCCGAGATATGAAAGTAACTTGAACATCCACTGTTGGATGAATGGCTGAAGATAATGGTTATATATACACAATGGAATATTACTCATCCATACAAAAGAATGAAATCTTGCCATTTGTGACAACATGGATGGAGCTATAGGATATTATGCCACATTAAATAAATCAGAGAAGGACAAATACCATATATTCTCACCTACATGTGGAATCTACAAAAAATCCCTAAACCCCCAGAATTCTAAATACAGAGAATGAAATGGTGATTGAGGGGGGGTTGGTGGGGAAGGGTATAGGCAAAATAGATGAAATACATAAAGTGGTATACATTTATGATTATAAAATAAGTCAGAGGACTTAGTTTACAGAGAGTATAGTCAATATTGTAATAACGTGACTACACTTACGGTGAGCATTTCAAAATGTATAGAACTAGTCCCTATGTTGTACACCTGAAACTAATATGTTAACTATTTTTTAATTAATAACAAAAGTAAAAAATTGCAGTATTGTATCTTAATAAGATTTTTGTGTTCTTTCACCTTTTTATTTCTGTTTGAAGGGCTCCTCTTAAGTTTTTTTTTTAAATGGCTAGTGTAGTGGTGGTGAACTTCCTCAGATTTTGTTTGGAAATGCCTTCACTTCTCCTTCATATCTGAAGGATAACCTTATTAAATAGAGTATTCTTGGCTAGCAGTTTTTATCTTTTAACATTTTGAATATGTCCTTCCACCCTCCCTGGTCTATAGAGTTTCTGTTGAGAAATCTGTTGATAGACTCATCAGAGGTAGCTTTGTAAGTTTGTATTATCTGTTCTTCCCTCTGGCTGCCTTTGAAATTCTTTTATCATAGCCTTTTGACAATTTTAATATGTCTTGGAGAAGGTCTTTTTTGCATTGAGATAATTAGGTGTTCTATTAGCTTCATGGACTTGTACACCCATCCAGTTCCTTCTCCAAATTGGGGAAGTCCTCAACTATTAATTTTTAAATAACTTTTTCTCTGCTCCTTTCTCCCTTTCTTATCTCTCTGGAATACTCATTATTCTTATACTGGCTATTCTAATGGATTCAGGAGTTCTTGGAGGATTTCATCACTTTTTAAAAATCTTAGTTCTCTCTCCTCTTCCACCTAAATCATTTACGTGTTTGTACACACGAACTTGCTAATTCTCTCTTCAATAGGGTCTTCTGTATTCCCAATACATTCTAATACATTGTTCATCTCATTTGAATTCTTCATCTCCAGAATTATTTATTTTTAGAATTTCAATCTCTTGGGTAAACTACTCCTTCTGTTTGTTAATTTTATTCTTGAGATCATTGCATTACCTTCTGAGTTTTCTGGCTTGTCGAATTTCTTCATAATGGTTATTTCACATTCTTTATTGGTTATATCACAATATTCCAGGTCTTTGGGTGCAGTTGCTAGAAAATTGTCATTTTCTTTTTGAGCTACCATATTACTGTTTTTTTTTTTATGCTGTTTAATGAGACACGCTTCTGACACTGCAAAAATGTCAGAAGTAGCAAAAATTTTGAAGTAGCAAAAATCTTTCCTATTTAGACAAGGTTTTGTTTACTTCCATTATAACCATTCAACAGGTTGGTAGTGGAGGCCTTTCTTTTGTTTTCCAGAAAGTGTCAGAAAGAAGCCTAAGCAGGCTGATGCAGGGTTTGAACTCATGACCCATGAGATCACAACCTGAGCTGAAAAAGTGGTTACTTAACTGACTGCGCCGGCCAGGTGTCCCCTAAGTTTTTAATTCCTAAAAGCCACACTCAATTCCTTTAAAAATAGGTCTTTAAAAAATTCTGACTTTGTTTTTTCATTAGTGTTCCTATTACTTCTTCTATCTCCTTAATTCTGTGGCTTACTTCATATTCCTTTCAAACCATCATACCAGCTCCAATTCTCCATTGACATATTTGCAGACCTACCCTCATCGTGTTTCATTTTCTCATGGGATTTATAAATTGATTGCAAATTCTCCCCACTAGAGATTGCTTCATCTATAGTGAGCCATGGATGTGTCCCCATAGTGGGATTTTTGTGTTTGCTTTAGCAAGGGTTGTAGGAGTTTTGCTGGTTCAGGACTAGTCATGTATTGATTTCTTGTCCTGTGGTTTCTTCCAGTGGGTGGTATAATTTTTGGCCACATGTTCCTAGTTTCTCTATTTCTGTTTGAGTATATTCATTTTTGTTTCCTTATTCCTGTCCCCAGGAGAACAAGTTTCTTTTTTTCCCCATCCCCATGGGCAAAGTTTTGTCTTCATTTTGAAGATGCTGTAGATCTTTGTGGTTACAGGCATTCTATGGGGCTTCTATCCATCTCCCCAACTTCTAGGTGTGATGCCTCATGTGAGGCAACTCTAACCTCTAGAACTTAGGTTTGGGTTCAACGCATGGAAGCCCTAGGTGATAAACTCCCCCTTACTGTGGTTTCTTACCTGGGAGTTGCCTTTTTATTTCTGGAGTTCTCAGGTCTTCCCTTCATATTTTTTTTTCGAGTTGAATTTTATAATTTTTCTGATAATCCTTTCCCGCCATTTCTCATGGAAAGGAGAGCCCCTATGCCTTTTCAATCTACCACTTTCCCAGAAGCCTCTGTGCATTGCTTTTGTAACTTAAATAAAATGTAAGGAAGTCTTCCAATTTTTCCACATATAACATATTCCCTGTGGTAGTTTACACAGTCATTTCAATAAGTGATGTTGAGACAAAAAGTTTTTAAAACGATGTTATGTTATGATGGGTCTGAAAAGAAAAACATTTGTAGGTCTTCTTTGCTAGGGTAGAGAGTAAAAAGTGGCTGTTATAGAGGTTTGGAATCAATCTGAGTCTCAGTTTTGGGTACTGTGTAGCTATAGGACCATGGGCTTTGGAATACAAGCTTTATGAGAATAGGTCCTTGCTGTATTTCTCTCCACTAAGACGCTATTCCCAGAACAAAGTAATCCAACAATAATACTCATTGTTTGGATGAATAAGCAAATAGCTTTAATTTTCTGAGCCTTTGTACCCTCATCTGTAAAATAAGAATACTGCTGACATTGTTAGGTTCTTGTACCACTTCAAGGTAGTGTATCAAGTGCCAGGCACACTGTGTCCTAAAAATATTGTATATGGTTCTAAAACTGGAAGGACTATGGTTTGATTCAGAGTGATCAAGGTAGATCATGAGAGATTTTATAAATACTCTTCTGTGACTCCTTATATGCTTTGTGAATTTCCTGATCATTCAGATGGTTTTGTTCACCTCCACCTATCTTCTACTTTACCTACATCTTTTGTCTAAGAAAGCTGTCAGGATGGGGTATAGTTCTCATGGCCCTGTGCCCAGGGCTCTTATCTCTCTGTCCTTAATGTTATGCCCCTTCATATACTCTTTCTCTCAAAATTAGTGCTTATTGTTCTTGTCATCCTTTTAGTTTATAAGGCAGCACCTAGCTTGCTGTCTGCTGTCATCCTTAGCTTTCTCTCGGCATCCTTTGAATGATTTCTAAAGGTCAATTTGGAAAAAAATCTTGCCCTCCTTCCTGCCCCTCCTTCCTTTTCCTGTAACTACATTGTCTCTGCAACTTGAGGCCATTGCTGGTATAATTTTTATCCTTCACTGGCTTCCAAATGACCGGATAGCTCTGTTACTTACCTTGCCTTTTTTAAAAAAATAATTTTAGATCTACATGTGATTTAAAAGTCTTGGTTTGAGGGGAGGTTGTTTGATTTAACCCTTTTAAATCTACATGCTGACTTTAAACTTAGGGACGATTGAAGTACTCTTCCACTGATTTTTCTACCATGAGTTCACACCTGTGTCAGGTTTGGTGTGGGCACAAATAAACGTTTTGGTATTTGAAAAGTATATAGTTTTGTTGGGGAACACATCACAGGTGGCATAATAGGATAGTATCAAATGTATAATCAAATGGGAAATTATGACTCAGACCACAAGTGCCCCCATGAACTCAGAGGTGAGACGAAGTTTCATGGGGTAGAAGCTTCTTCAACTGGGCCTTAGAGGGAAGACTTGATCAGGCAGGAGGGAACTACAGATGTGGGGCACAGGTAATGTTGAAGCATGGTGTTCACATGAGACAGAGAGGACACTCCTATTACAAATCAGTTTATGCTGAATGGTTGAAGTGGACAGATTGTAAGAGGCCTTAATAAGATGAGAAGCACTCACAGAAGAAAAAACATAAAGAGCTTACAGAAGAAACATTTATATGCCGGTTTAGATCACCTTTGGTCTTCATGGTCTCACACCATCCATTCCACGTGAACTTCACACCTACACCAGCTGTTCTGGTCTGGCCAGTGTCCATTGTAGAGTATTCTCTCTCTCCATTCAAGCTTGCTCAGCATCCACACCTTAAGTGGAAGCCTTGAGCAACAAAATCTCTTAAGGGTTTGTATACCTCTCCTTTAGCTTGTTTTATCTACATTTTCTTATTCCACAGAAAGTATGACTGTGTCTGATAGTGCGTCCTAGTGTCTGGTGCGTCCCTTGAACCATTGTGATGCTGTGATGGGGGCGTTGGTCATTTGGACTGGAGAACAACCTTTGCTGTTGTGCAGAAACTGTGGGCTCTATGGTGTTCCCCCTGGCAATTAAGCTCAGACATGCCCTGGCACTGCAGCAGCTCAAAGGTTTGCTGACCACTGTCACATGAGCCGTACTTGATCCCTAGC